>NC_081426.1:10599690-10634690 GCF_949786415.1 Peromyscus eremicus | reverse complement strand
AGTTGATTATTGCCTTGAACATTAGTTTAGGCAACTTGGTAAAGGAAAATGATCTGAACGGTACGCAGCAAATTCCATTTTGCTGGGCCAGGAAGATAGCTCTGTGGGTAAAGGGGCTGCTGTGCAAGCCTGGGGACCTGAGTTTGATCCCTGGAAGCTATGTAAGCGTGGAAGGAGGGAATTCAGTGATCCACAAAGTTACCCTCTGACCTCTAAGCAAAGACGATGGCATTCACACCTACCCTCCTCTACAAGAATAAATAAATTTAAAAGTATTTTTCATTTTGGTGAAAAGCATACATACAAATACATATAAATGTTATGGAGAATATATACTAGTTACTAACAGTGGGAGATCAGGAGCTAAGTATGGTGACACATGCCTGTAAATCCCTTTACTAGGGCGGGTGAGGAAGGAGGACTGCCACAAGTTTGCGGCCACACTGGGTTACAAAGTAAGTACCAAGCTAGCCAGGGGTTCATAATAAGACCCCATTTCAAAAATCCAAACCAAATCAAAACTGTAAGAGGTCAGTTTTTTTTTTTTTTTTTTAAAATGGGGCCCCTTTTTACTCTTGTATGCTTTAAGCATAAAAACATAACCAACTATTCACTGAGTATCTACTATATACAAAACTGCTAGAACAGAGTAGAGGAAGTAGTAACCTAATGAAATTTAAGGCTCATAAGGGGGGTTAATAGGAGAAGGGCTAACAGTTTACAACAGCGTGTGTGTGTGTGTGTGTGTGTGTGTGTGTGTGTGTGTGTGTGTGTATTAAAGGAGACAAAGTGTGGCTAACAGGAGTCTAAGAAAAAGCTCACACTTGATTGGGAAGAGGAAGAATAGTGAAAATAGTTAGATGCTCTAGGGGGGTAAAAAGAACTTACTTTCTTTGAGACAGGGTCTTCCTATGTAGTCTTGGCTGACCTGGGACTCTGTATGTACACCAGGCTGGCCTCCTGAGTGTTGAGATTAAAGGTGTACACTACCACGTCCAGGTAAGAAAGTTTCTGAAGGGTTTTACAGAGAAAATGGCTGGCACTAAGGCTAATACCTGGAGCCACTATCTGGGCACAGTAAGACATGTAATTTGATTAGAAAGCAGGATGGATGAAGTGTCAGAATAGGCTAGGACACTGGTTGTATGGACTTCAGGTTTTAGAAGAGGGCTGCCACAATAACTTCTCTGAACTTAGCAGTAGGGAGATTATAGGTCTCAACTCAAACACTGCCCTGCCTCTTCTCATCACCTCTACACGATCGGTTCTGGACACTACATCTGAGCTGCACCACTGTACCCAGTTCCTCAATGAATGCTGCTGCTTCTACTTCTGCATTCCTGTGGTCTACTTCCTGTACAGTAGGTACATCATCCTTTTGTCTGAAGGTAGATGTGTGTGTGTGTGTGTGTGTGTGTGTGTGTGTGTGTGTGTGAATCTATCACTGAATTGCATTCTCGGCCCTAACATATTCTTTTAGAACATAAATGGGTGGTGAATTAGCTCAGGGATTTAGAACACTTGTTGCTCTTGCAACAAGGACCTTGCAAGAGGACCTGGGTTCAATTCCCCCCCATATGGTGGCTTACCACCATTCACAACTGCACTTGCAGGAATCCAACACCCTCTTCTGGCATCCTCGGGTACCAGGCACACAACTTACACATACAAAAAAATAAACAAGACAAAGCAAAACATATGTTATCTGACATCTTCCCTTGGCAACCGTGCAATTGCTTCTCTCTTGCCTGCTAGTCTAGAAACACTGTGCTCACCTGCGGCTGTCCTTTCGGGATTCTGGGCATATGTCTGCATCTACCATTCTTGTGCCCTGGTTCCCTTGACTTCCTGCAGGTCTTAAGCCTTCAACCCCACCAACACTATATAGCAAGATCCATCAATACCCTATAATCGCCACCTAGTCCATGACTTAAAGTAAAAAGCAACGCTCCTTTACCCCCCAAACCAACTCTTTTTTTTAATGTTTTCTACCTTATTGTTATATTTGCTTGTCCCAAACACAAACATGTATACATGCACATACACACACACCAGAAATCAAAGCTCTGTGAGGGCAGGGTTTTATTGCTGTTTGTCATTTCAGTATCCCCAACAACAACAAAAGTGTCTGATACTGAGCCGGTTCTTGATGACTATTTTAAGAATATCTGAAGAGGCCGGGCAGTGGTGGCGCACGCCTTTAATCCCAGCACTCGGGAGGCAGAGCCAGGTGGATCTCTGTGAGTTCGAGGCCAGCCTGGGCTACCAAGTAAGTTCCAGGAAAGGCGCAAAGCTACACAGAAACCCTGTCTCGAAAAACCAAAAAAAAAAAAAAAAAAAGAATATCTGAAGAGCCTCAGCAGACATTCAGTTGAAATTATTTACAATATGCTATATCTACACAAAGAGAATCAAAAAGGGGAAATTTACCCTAATTTACTATTTTATTTTCCTCTGGGAACTAATCACTATTAGAGTGCTTATAAATTAAGCTCTGAACATATAGCTACTAAATGTCTTAGCAATTTATCTTTGAAAGGCTTGCCTTTACATTAGCTATTTGGGAGAGTGGTCAACTAGAGTATGATAGAATATTGTATCTGTTCTCCTCTTTACACTTCTCAGGAACTCTTCCCACACAACAGTTTCTGACCTCTCTTTCCCAGGGAATTGGTCTAACCTACTGACCAATGAGCCCCTAATCTTAGGGTCCACCTAGAAATATGAACCATGCATGTCAGATAGGGCTGTTGAGATGTTTGCAGCAATTTTAGATGAGGGCCCAGGCAAAAGAAGTTAAGGCACAGAAACCTGGAAAATACTTCAAGCATTTTAAAGTTAATAGCTCCTGTACTTTAAAACGAAGTCAATACAAAATAACATTGTTTCCCTATTCCCTTCTGAAACCCTGCTAAAAGAAAAAAGTGACACTTTGTTTTGAAGTGAAATGTTTAAACTTTTTATTTTACTGTGAAGCATTTCAAGCAATAAAACAAAGCTTGGGGAAAAGAAAGGATCACACAGCCACTATGAGGTTAAGAGCACTGGCTGTTCTTCCAGAGGTCCTGAGTTCAATTCCCAGCAACCACACGGTGGCTCACGACTGTTAACACAGCTGTCACAACTCACTTAACTTACTCTAATCAAGTAGGTGTCAAACATAAGGATGCATTTGAAAAGTCATAGGTGTCTTCGGATCCTTTAGCACTCTCCAGTTCTCCAGAGATTACTTTATACTTACTTGGTGTTTATTATTCCACTTTCTTGTGCAGTGCTGGGACTAAACCCAGGATCTTATACAAGCTAGGCAAGTGTTCTACCACTGAGCAGAACACCCCCAGCCCACACATTTTTTTATACTTGTGATACATGCTTCATGAATCCCAGGGAAAAAAGTGGTATAGTTCTACATTTTTAAAAACTTTGTTCTATTGTATCTTGCCTTGTCACCTACCAGCTGACTTGCCTTAAGAAAATCACTCTTTGTGTCTCAGTTTCCTCTGATAAATGGGGATAGCATGCTATATTGCTACCTTATAGGTATAAGGTTGTTGGGAGGATGTATTCTCAGAAAGAATTTAGAATTTTAAAATTACACATATTTACTTATGTGTGCATCTATGCATGCATGCGTCTTCCATGGCATGCATGTGGAAGTCAAGAGGATAATCTGCAGGAGTCAGTTCTCTCTTTTCACGATCTGGGTCTTGGGGATCAAACTCAGGTTGCACCCAGGCTTGGCAGCAAGTGCCTTTAACCCACTGGACCACCTCACTGACTCACACAAACATTTCTTAAAGTATCTTGCTGGGCTAGGGATGGGGTACACCGGCACAGTGCCAGCCTTCAATGCATGGGGTCCTGGGTTCATGCCTCAGCAACACGAAACAAACAGAAAAGGGCAAGGATCTAGCTAACAGAAAACAGCACATATCAGTGTTAGAAATTATTATGCAAAGCTTCGAAAAGACTTGTGATTGTGTCTGCACACACATACATACACTAATTAGAAAAAAATTAATTACCAAAATGTCATATGTAAAATCTACAGCTGCTGAATATTTTCGAAGTTACATTAAAACTACAACAACAACAAAAAATGAAGTTTAGGCTGTAAAGTCTGGCCTACATAATGGGGAACTGAAAGTGCTTAGAGAGTAAAGTCCTTTATTTTTAATTTACAAATTTTTGGAAGCTGGGCATGCTGGCATACACTTGTAATCCAAGCACTTGAGATGCAGAGACAGGAGGATTAGGAGTTTGAAGCTAGCCTGGGTTACATGAAACCCTGTCTCAAAATCCAAAAATAAATAGTTGGTAACATTAAATTGGAATATAAACATTTAGGTAATTCTTGAGGGTTTTAGGTATCTAAATACGTAAGAGACTGCTATTATGAGACCTGAGGGAAAGGCTGGACAGACAACTCCTCACTGAGATGCTATTTAGTGAGTTCTTTGCCTGTTAGATTTCAGAAAAAATAAAACACCAGCACTCAAATTTCACTACTTTTTGCATCTAGCTTTTTATTAATTATAAGCAGAACAGATTAAAATTTAAAATAATGTTCTATAATGGAATCACCTAGATTATGAGATTTTCAAAGGCAATTGGATTCTGCAAAATTTCTCAATGCCATTATGGATATTATCTTTGCTTGACACGAGATTATTTTCATTATATCCTCTAGGTCAAAAGATCAGGTAACACTCGAATTCAAGTGCCCCACGTATTATCTGAGTCCTACTACACTAAACGTCTTTCCAGAGCTTTTTAATGGTTTAAAATATGTCTCTAAACATCAACAGATAAATCTGATACATACACAGAAGGGAGACCAGACCTAAGAATCTAGTAGGTGCCATTTGCTGAACTAGAAATTTTGATGCTGGATCTAACTCTTTATTCGTGTGAGACATCTCCATGTATTAGGCTACCATAGATACTTTGTTTTAACAAATACACCCCTGGAAAGTGTTAAAAATGATTACTACAAATGCCAATATTTAGAAACTTATGAAACGTAGGTAAACTAGGCTGATTCTATCAATGCATTAGAACTGAAGCATAGTTCCCCCTAGAGTTTAGCATATATTTCTCTAATAGTTTAGCTGAAAGCAACAGTTAAATATAAAATCAGATTTAAACCGTTCCCGAGCCCCCATCCCCACCACGGCCCTCCCCCAAACAAAAACCCACCTCAGAGTATGAGGATGTGCCTCGTGGAAGATACTTACGCCGTGAAGTTTATGGGTAAAAGTTTTCCTTCAAGCCAGAACTCTGAAACAGACCCACCGCTCCTCTGACGCTCCCCCCACCCCCGTTAATATTTACATGTATGAGTCAGTTCTTTCCTCAGCCGCAACAGATTCAGAGGGAAATCACGCTGTAACTTGAATAAACCAAGAAGGGGGGGGGGGCAGTGGGAGGCCCAACTAGTCTCAGTTTCCAAAGGGAAAAAGAACCCACCGCCGCTCACCCTCTGCCCCCTGCACCCCGCAGCACCTGCCAAGCCGGGCACTTCACGAATAATAGCTCAACTTTCGAATGCGAGGAGGGAGAAGACGCAGATGATTTCCTGGGGAGCGCCGAAAAGGTCCTCTCCGCCAGGGACCCAGCTCTGGGCCGCCTCTGCCCCGCGTCGGAGCATTCCGAGACCCCTCGGAGGCGGCACACTCCTGCAGCCGCCGGCCTCGGGCCTCCGCGAGGCAGCCAGTGTTTACACCTGTCACGAGGGAGGAGGGAGAAGGAGGAAGCCGGAGCGGAGCCCCAAACTTCTGCACAGCGGCCGGGAGGGAGCCCGGGCGCGCAGCTCGGGCAGGTGGACGCCGAGGGGCAGGGCGGGCCACGGCGGGCCGGGAGGGCAGGGCTGGCTCCCCTCGGCCGGGATGCCGAGCGCCGTGCCACGGCTTCAGGCGCTGCCAGCGGCGTTCCGCAGCCGCGGAGCGGAGCCGAGCCCGCGCCGGAGCTCGCAGGCCCGCACCCGGGCCGACGCTGGCAGGTGCTCCAGGCCGGGCCGACCGGCCGGGCCGGGCTCCTCCGCCCCCGGGGAGCGCGGCGGCGGCGGCGGCACTCACCTGGCTCGTCCCGGACGGTCGCGATGGGCATGGCTCGGCGGCCCGGGGAGGAACTGGCTCCCCGGGGAAGGACCGGTTACTCGGACGCTGAGCTGGCGCGGGCGGAAGGCGAGCTGCTGCCAGCCCTGTCAGCGCCGCGGCGCCATGGACGCCCACCCGGAGTTTCAGCGTTGCCGCGGGACCCCCATCCCACTCCCCTCCGCCCTCTTCCGCCGCCGCCGCCGCCTCCGCCTCCGCCTCCTCCGCGGAGACCCCCGCCCACTCCACACACTCTCCCATCATGCAGCGGGGAGCCGCTGCTGTCGTACGTCACTTCCGGGCGCAGGTGGCTAGGTCGGGGCCGGGCGCTGGAGGGTGCCGGGGTGGGGGAGGACACTCCGGGGGAATTGGTGTCACCGAACGCTGACTCCTGCGCAGGCGCCGTCGCGCGGAACGGCGTTCGCCATTTTGGGTGCGGGCAGACTGCCTTTTCTGGACTCACTGGAGTCCCTCAAGTGTGGGCTCCGGACGTCCTCCCTCTGAGGCAGCGCTCCCGGCGACCGACCCCGGCTCCTCTCAGCCCATTGGCTTTACCGTGGCGCCCGGGAGCGGGCTAAGTCTCGCCTTGGAATAAAACTGCAAACGTATGGAAACACAGAACCAGATCGCCGCTAAAAAACCGGCTGGACAGCATTCATCAGCTCGTCCTTTGCGCCCGGAAAAAAAAGAGTTTTTCATTCCCTTCCTCCTTTTATGTAAGCCAACAAAAGAGGAAGCTGTTATTCAACAAATGAGAAGCGATTGTCCTACTTAAGATGAGAAGTCAGCAGGCAAACTAGCAAATCGTCTTCTACAAAATCAGTCCAGAATTGTGTTGGTGTTTGGAGAAGATGATCGTTTTTCATACATCTTTCAAACCAACTTGTGCGTTTGAGCGAGTCTCTATAATAGAGGTCATAAGAGATTTTGTTTCCGTCAGTCCTGAGCAGTTGGTCTTTTGTTTTATAACCTTTCCTCGTCCTTTATCATGAATCTATTAGAACACATGCCACTGTAAAACTCAGACTACAAGGCTGCAGGTTTATTATTTCTGTCGGAGACAGTGAACCCTGGGCTCTACCCTACAAATCATGAGCCCTGCCGGGTTCTCTTTCTGCCCACGTTGAATTATTTAAAATAGTTCCAAAACCGCAGAGCTCAGCAGTAACCCAAAGAAACAAGGACAGAAAACACTTGTCATCACAGAGAACTGTCCAGCCCTTTGAGTGGAGGAATTATACATGTCGGGAAAGATAAGGACAATAGCAATTCATCATGGTTTATCCTGCCTCTACAATGTTCTAGACAAATTAACTTGAAGAACTAAAATAGATCCGCATTTGTCTCTTTACAATTCAGTCATTGCAAGGTAACGGAGACTGAATCACTTTAAATTGGAAAGTGCTTTGTGATTATGCTGGATTTTTTTGTTATTGCCCAGTCACTGAAGTGAGCAAAATCTATATTGCTTGTCAAATTTATTCCTTTTGTATTTCGCCCCCTGCTGGTGTAGTCCGAGGGCAAGTCTGAAAAAAAATTAATTGTATGTTACTGTAAATGTTTATTGACAGAGAATGAAAGTCACAAAAAACTGCATAGTAAAACTGGAAATTAATTGATTTCGGACAAACATGTTTTTTTCACTTGATAGCTCTACCAAACAAATACTGAGTAAGATCCAAAGAAAACGTTTGACGAATTTCAAATAATTTAACCAATCAAAAATGTTTAAAACAGTGGATCTAAACATTAAAAGGAAATTATGCTTTTGGGAAATTTTCTTCCTGGTTTCACAGATTATATGATAACCAAATGACTATTTTTGCTAGGTAAGTGAAGAGGCCAATTCTGTATTTTCTTTTTTTAAGCCCTGGAAGTTGAGTAGCTATTTGTCCAAATGACTTGGGAGCACAGTAAACCTATTAGTAACTGGATACTCTTACATGTAATTCCCAAGACAGCATTTTTTAGACATTATATTACAAAAGGAAACTCTGCTGAATGGTTTTTTTTTTTCAGTGTGTGTGTGTGTGTGTGTGTGTGTGTGTGTGTGTGTGTGTTGAGGGGAAGAGGCTGAGATAGGGTTTCTTTGTGTAGCTTTGGCTGTCCTGGAACTAACTCTGTAAACCAGACCTCAAACTCACAGAGATTCACCTGCCTCTGCCTCACATGCTGGGATTAAAGGCACGCACCACCACCACCTGGCTACTGCTGAATGTTTTTAAGATGGCAAGTCTATGAGATATATTCTTCTAAATATTCATTGAATTTGGAGACATTGACAACATTTTTGCTTATCTTTTAAACACACGATGACTATATTGTCCTACATTTGGCATCAAGAAAAGAAAAGCCTGGCCATTTATTGTATTTCTAGTTTTTCCCCCCTCCTATTCAGACTTTAAACAAATCATAACCATATATAAATAGTTATTTTTATACCTATATACCCTTTTTAGCCAAGTGTTATGTTGTGGTACTATTGTTTAACATTTCAGCCACTCAAATTTCTTTGACCCCCTAAAAGTTCATTTAGGGCCAAGACTCTGTGAATCATATCTTAAGTAGAGAAACCTGCATCACACAAAACAAAACACAGAAACGCCCCTGCAAACCTGAAGAAATGATACCACATACTGATTTACAATTTTCTGTTTTTTTACTTTTTATTTTGAACCAGGGTGTCTCATGTAGCTCAGGCTGGTCTCCAACTTGCTAATCAAAGAGGACCTTGAATTCCTATCCCCCTGTCTCCACCACCCAAGTGCTGTGATTATTGGTATGTGTCACCATGCCCAACTATATTTAAATTTAATGAAGGAAACCAAACACCCCACAATGAAAACTTTAAGAGCAAAGAAAGAAACAGAAGATGCTAGAAGATAGAAAGCTTAATGTTCATGAATTGGCAGAATTAATTAAGGAGATTGGCCCCTGTGTGTATCTCAAGGGCCTACGACATTTTCTTTAGTATCTGGAGTCTAATATGAGTTCCTTCAACTCCAAGACTGCTCTCATGGCTATCCCTTCTCTAAGTATTCACTGACACCAGAGCCCCCAAAAGACTACTGGTGAAGTTCCTTGTTCTCTCTGGATACTCTAACCATATCAACCCACTTCCCTCCCTGAGCTGATACTGCCCCTCAAACTTCTGCATTTAAGCTGGGGATGCTGGCATCCCAGCATTTTTTTTCTGTTATCAGAAAGAGAAACAGCTTGGATTATGAACAAAGAATTATTGAAATGGAATACACCAGGTCTGAACCTTAGCAACAGCATATAACCTCACTAAGAACTTTACCCAACTGCAAAAATCAAAGGGTCCCTACCTTGCAGACCTGTTATCTAGGGGAGATGAACATTAAAATGTATGTAAAATACCCCAACAAGTGCCAAGAATCTGTCCCATAGTGGAAAACCTTATTGTCATATCTTCCCCGTGATTAGTGGTTTTCACCTAGGGGCCATTTTAACACAACCTTCCACTCTCACTCCTTAACTGGTGATATTGAACAATGTCTGAAGAAAGTTTTGATCATCATAATTGAAGTGGAAGTGCAACTGGAGGCTTGTTGGTAGGTGCTAGGGATCCGTCTAAACATCCTACAATGCAGAAAGCATGCCAGTCTCTATGACAAGGAATCATCCAGAATGTCAGTCGTGCCAACTTTGGGAAATCTTGCCATAGAGCTGCTGATGTTGCCTCCACTAATTCTGAACACTAACACTGCTAATCCCGGGGCCCTTAAGCCAGCTATTAAATCTGAATATGTGCTATTATTAAATATAGCCTTAGGAATGCATTGTTAATATTTAAGTATAATAATAAAATTATGCAGTTGTACAATGATATACCCACATTTTAAGTGTTTGAAATGTTGTATCTATAATTCAGTTTTAAATGTCTCAGGAAAAGAGACTTCATGTACACACAGATAAAATGAATACAGCAAAATGCTAGCTGCTATTGAGTTGACTCTAGCTAGCTAGTAGATACACCAGTGCCTATCACACTCTGCTTTCTATTTCTCTGCTACTTAGACTGCCTTTGTAAAGAAGAAAGATTTTAAAATACCTGAGTATACAGATGAAGTATGGATTTATTTATTTACAAATTATTACATTCTGTAGACAATCATTGTTAAATAATGCATTTCTGACTCTGGAGCAGATCTTTTAAAAGGTGATCTTGAAAAGCATTTTAAAGATGTAGAAAAGAGAAAACAAATAATGACTGTAACTCTGGAATCAATTGTAATTAGTTTAGACTGTCTAATGTGCACAAATACAGTGGGATTTCAATTCTGCTCAGTAAGGAGCAGTGCTAATACACTGTTATAAGGAGGACAACAGGACTTATCACAAGAAATAAACCACTTAAGTGGCAGTTCCAATTGGACTTTCTATACGTATAAAATACTGCAGAAGAAATCAGGAAAGCAAACCCATTTACAACACACACACATCTGGGAATAAATATAACAATGGAAACGAACTAACTTTACATTGGAAACTGAAGAAAGAAATAGCAGAAGACATTAGATGATAGAGTCACCACCTCACTGGCCAGGTTTTCCATCCCCCCCCCCCGAGTGAGTTTGGGATTTTTTTTTGTTGCAGCCTCTCTGCAGCAAACTCCACAGGCACTTGGGCTCCAAACTTTGTGGGAGTTAGCCCCTCACCACTACCAGCCAGCTCTGCCTTCAGGCAGCTTCTGCCACACATGCTTCTTCCCTATGATCCCCTGTGTGCATTTTCAGACCACCAGCTCCCTCTCCCAGTGGGTTGTGGGCTTTCACTGGATCACCTCCTCAGCCGCTGTCACACTAGGTAGATGCCTTGACACCCACTCAGCTCCTGCTGTTCTACACAGCAGCAGTCAGCCTCACACTTCACCGTGATCATCAGCAGACTTGGTGAGACAATTGGGAATCCTTAAAGGGGGCAATTAGTTAAAAAAAGGTTTTTTCCCATGTTAAAAATGGGAAACTATATTACGATGGAGGGAGTTAGGTTATGATTACACAGTGAATGGTTTAAAAATGGAACAATTAAATGAGGGGATAGTTAACTTAGATGGGATTTATGTAATGTCAATTACAAACATTATCAGTTAGATTATTCTTGTTTTATTCCTAAAAAAGTTGCTTAATTTGAGTGCCAAGATACAGGCCTTAGAAATGGTTACTAGAGAAAATAATGCCATTTTGACTGATAAGTTACAAGCCCCAAGAGATATTCAGACAAAGTCAGAGGAATTTAAAGGAGAACCAACCTCAGCATTGCATTATAAAATTAGAGAGGAACAGCCCAAGATTTTCAAATGACTAACTTTAATTTATCCAGTCACCTTACAGGAACTGCCAAATGACAGATATTCCAAAGGCTATGTAAGAGCTGACTGGATTCCTGTCGAAATGTTAGGATTTGAGGAGATTTAAGGAAGTGATAGTCTCATATGGCATGCATTCACCTTTTGTGAAGTTGATATTAAATTCATGGTCAACTAGTAACAGAATTGTCCCACAAGACTGGAGAGATGTGGTTACAATAGTACTGGAACTTGGTACTCAATTGCAATGGAGGACCTGGTGGAAAGATGAGCTAGGACCATTGAACACGAAGTAGGGCCAGAGATATTGAAATCTCCCAAGACCAACTTCTTGGAGAAGGCAATTATGCTGATGTACAAAGACAGTCATTATAGGATGACCATACCCTGGCTCTATGTTGTGCAGCAGCTTTGAATGCTTGGGACAAAATTGAAGAAATAGGAAAGAGAACTGAGTTATTTACTAAAGTTATACTAGGCTCAAAAGAAACCTTCACTGATTTTTTACGAAGATTGACTTCAGCTGTAAATAGAATGATACAAAATTCAGAAGCTAGACAAATAATAATTGAATCTTTGGCTTTTGAAAATGCTAATTCATAGCTGGGCAGTGGTGGTGCATGCCTTTAATCCCAGCACTTGGGAGGCAGAGGCAAATGGATCTCTGTGAGTTTGAGGCCAGCATGGTCTACAGAGCAAGTTCCAGGACAGGCTCCAAAGCTACACAGAGAAACCCTGTCTCAAAAACAAACAAACAAACAAACAAACAAACAAACAAATAAATAAGATGCTAATTCACAATGTGAAAGGGTAATTAGGCCTTTAAAGGCAAGATCAGCACCCATAGAGGAATGGACCTGAGATACAGTCAATATTGAATCTCACAGCCTTGATGATGCTTGGATAGGAGAGGTGATTTCCAGAGGCTTGAAGAAAAGTCAAAATGTCAGGTGGTTTAATTGTGGCAAACAAGGTCACCTAAAAAGGGATTGTAGATAGAGCATTCTTAGAAACAATGTTTTTTCTAGGAATAATCCAAATAGAATGCCCCTCCCTTCTGGAGTATGCAGAAGGTGTGGTCAAGGCTGACATTGGACAAATGAATGCAGATCAACAAGGGACAGTCAAAGTAACCCTTTGCCATCAGCAAACATCTTAGGGGATCTCTCACAGGCCCCCATGTCAAACTTGGTTCAGTCATTCCTGGTCACCATGGGCAAATTCCTCCCTAGAGCAATTAAAGAACCTAATGCCTATTGTTAAAAAAAAAAACCCAAAAAACATACTCCTTTGGATAATAGAACAGCTTTAGAAGATAAAACAAAAAATTTCAGGAAAAACCATAAAGCAAATATTTTTGTCAGACTTCTATAAATGATCAAAGACCAAAGCTAAAGGTACAAATAAATAACAGTGTAATTGAAGGTTTTGTAGACACAGGGGCAGATATAACAATAATTGCTCCAGAATCTTGGCATCCAAATTGACCTCTTCAGGAGGTAAATGTTCAGCCTTTGAGGACTAGAACTTTATCTCAAGTAAAACAAAGCATTAGATGGGTCAAATGTATAGGGCTAGAAGGACAGAGAGGAAAATTAAAGCCATATGTGGCTAATATAGCAATGAATTTATGGGGATATGATTTGTTATAGCAATGGAATACTCAGATTAACATTCCCCCAATCTCAGGAACAAATCATAAACTAACATATGTTTCTAGGAAAAGTATTAAAAGGTATTATAAAGAACAGTCACCTACCATTTAGGTTGTACAAAAACAGAGCACAACAGCTATTGATCTTTCAAAGGTACCAGCAGTCCTGCCTTTAAAATGGTTAACTGACAAACCTGTCTGGGTGTAACAATGGCCATTGACATCAGAAAAATTACAGGCCTCAGAACAGCTAGTACAGGAGCAGTTAAATGCTCAACATATTGAAGAATCAAACAGTCCTTGGAATTCTCTTATATTTGTTATTAAAAAGAAATCTGGAAAATGGAGAATGGTGACAGATCTAAGAGCTATTAATAAGGTGATTCAGCCAATGGTCTCTTTACAACCTGGAATTCCCTTGATTTCTCTATTACCTAAAGGATGGTCTATTATAGTGATAGATTTAAAAGATTGTTTCTTCACTATAGCTTTACAAGAAAAGGATGGAGAAAAAATTGCCTTCATGGTGCTTACTTATAATAATTCTCAGCCTGTTAAGAGATATCAATGGAAGGTTCTCCCACAAGGGATTTTAAACAGCCCCACCCTGTGCTAATATTTTGTATGACAGCCTTTGGAAATGATTTGTGTACAGTTTCCTCAATTTATGATTTACCATTATATGGATGACATCTTACTAGCTGATTCAAATGTAGATACTTTAGAGAAAATGTTAAGAAATAAAGAAAATTTTGCCTTCTTGGGGATTATAAATGGCTCCTGAAAAAATATAAAGAGGAAATTCTATTAATTACTTAGGGTATAAAATAGGTTTACAAAAAAATTCAGCCCCAAAAGGTACAAATCAGGAGAGATCAATTGTGGATTCTGAATGACATTCAAAAATTGCTGGGAGACATTACCTATGTACAGTCCACTATTGGAGTAACAACTCAAGAACTGAGTAATTTGTTTCAAACATTAAAAAGTCACAAGGACTTAAATACCACAATGAATTATCAGCTGAAGCTGAGAGAGAATTGACTTTGGTTGAAAAGAAATTACAGGATGTACATGTGGATTGTTTGTTTGGATCTGGAGCTTGGTTACATCCTGGTTATTTTACCTTCTATGCATTCTCCTACAGGGATTTTAATACAGAGGGAAGATATTATCTTAGAATGGATTTTTTACCACACAAACAGAGTATAAAATTAAAGACATATATGGAAAAGGTTTCTGAATTGATTCTAAAAGGAAAATTAAGACTTCATCAATTGACAGGAATGGACCCAGCAGATATTGTAGTACTTTTTACTAATGCTGAAATTTCCTTTTTATGGGCAGAAAATGAACATTGGCACAAAACTTACAGTAATTTTTTTTTGGAGAGAATAACAACAAATATCCCAAAAGCAAGAGAATCCAGTTTATAAAGATAACTAACTTGATCCTTCCCCACACTGTACAGGGAACACAAATTTCTGGAGCCCCTATATTCTGTACTGATGTAAACAAATCAGGAAAGGCAGGTTATAAATCAGGAAATTTAAGTAAAGTGGCTCAAAGCCCTTATGATTCCATCAAAAAGTCAGAATTGTATGCTATTCTCATGGTATAAATGTATTTTACAGAACCTCTTAATGTAGTTACTGACTCTCAATATGCAGAAAGTTTTTTTTAACACATTGAAACTGCTGAACTTATTCCAGAGGATTCAAAATGAACTGTTATTTATATGATTACAGGAACTAGTCAGGAATAGTAATCATCATATATATATATATATATATATATATATATATATATATATATATATATATATATCACATATCAGATTCCATACAAGTCTGCCAGGCCCTCTAGCATAAGGTAATGATGAAATTGATCAGTTATTAGTAGGAAATGTGCTGGAGGCCTCAAAATTTCATTAAAAAAAACCCCACCATGTTAATATCAAGGGTCCGGAAAAGGATTTTTCCATCACTTGGCAACAAGTCAAGGAAATTATAAGAAAAATATCCCACTTTTTCCTTGTATAATCAAACTCCACTACCTGAAGGAAGTAACCCAAAGTGTCCTCAAAGGAATGAAATTTGGCAAATGGTCGTGTTTCATTTTGCAGAGTTTGGTACTAAATATGTACACCACATCATAGATACATATTCAGGATTTTAATGGGCAACTTCTTTGAGTTCTGAAAAGGCTAATACTGTATTTACACACCTATTGGAAGTTATAGCCATAACTGTACAAATTAAGACTGACAATGCTCCAGCATATGTCTCTAGTAAAATGAAAGAATTTTTTTTGTATATTACAACATAAAGCATATTATAGGTATACCACATAATCCTACAGGGCAAGTAGTTATAGAAAGATGTAAGTGAACTCTAAAGGATATGCTTAATACACAGAAAGGGTTAATAAAGCCCCCCAGAGAATGTGAAGTGCTGGCACCATCCCTCCCTTTATCCCCTGCTTCCCCTGGCTGCCAAGGAGCATTGATTTTGATTTGCCTCTCCACAGAGTCTGTGAAGAGGGAAAGAGAGGGAGAGAGGCTTTGAAATAAATTTTAAAAAGACCTCAAAAAAAAGACCTCCAGAGATAGATTGCACAATGCTTTATTAACTTTAAATTTTCTTAATGCTAATGAGAAAGAAACAACAGCTGCAGAGAAACATTAGATAATAGAAAAAAAACTACTGAATTAAATCACCCTGTATACTTTAAAGATGTGTTGACCTCAGAATGGAAACCAGGATGGAGTATTACGCTGGGAAAGAGGTTTTGCTTTTGTTTCCACAGGAGAAGAAAGCTATGGATGTCATCAAAATTGATAAAGATTAGATTTAAATGAGAGAGTCCTCTTAATTAGAAGAGGTGATGGTTCATCAAAAAGCTTGACCATTCAATATAAACTAATTTATAAGAATAACAAATGCTTTTCATTTGATCAGATGTAACTTGCCAAAAGTGAAACTTTCCAAAGTTAGGGTTGTGGCAGGGTTTTGTTTTTGTCTATCCAGAAGAATGAAGGCAACCAGCTAAGGAATCTGAAGACCACTGGACAAACGAGACATCTGTAGTTGGAAGGTTTCTCCATTCTCACCCAGCCCCAAGGTCCCACAGCTGCTTATTAAATAATCATTCAGAGGCTTAATATTAATTACCAATTGCATGGCCTATGGCAGGCCCCTTGCTAGCTAGCTCTTATAACTTGACTCATTTCTATGAATCTGTAAGTTGCCACTTGGCTGTGGCTTACTGATATTTTCACATTTTGCTTCTCCTGGTGGTGCTGATGTCTCTCTCCTCTGGCTTTCTTCTTCCTGTCTCTCATCAATTTTCTGCCTAGCTATAACCTGACTTGCCATAGGCCAAATGGCTTTATTTATCAACCAGTCAGAGCAACACATATTCATATCATACAGAAAGACATTCCACAGCACTTCCCTTTTTCTGTCTAATCAAAGAGGAAGGTTTTAACTTTAACATAGTAAAATTACATATAATAGAACAGTTATCAAGCAAGAATTACAGCTACAATATCTAGTCTATTTGTATTTGGCAAAATTAAAGAAAATATTCTATCTATCCTGTATTAGTGAGTCTAAAGTTTCATATCTAATTTATCTTTTTTTTTTTTTTTTTTTTGGTTTTTCGAGACAGGGTTTCTCTGTGTAGCTTTGCGCCTTTCCTGGAACTCACTTGGTAGTCCAGGCTGGCCTCGAACTCACAGAGATCCGCCTGGCTCTGCCTCCCGAGTGCTGGGATTAAAGGCGTGTGCCACCACCGCCCGGCCCATATCTAATTTATCTTTTATCATGACTAAAAAAACCCTATAATTATAACTATCCAGTCTTCTACTACATCAAAGACTCCAGAAGGATATAATATTACCTAAGTAAATAGGAAATGCATTGTAAGCAACTTCTAAAATACTAGAAATGACAGAGATAGCTGCCTGCCTGGACAGTCATCCAAAGTTCCTCTGTAACATTGGGGCATCCATCTTCAGTCTATAGGCTTAGAGTCTCACACTTGCTTCTCTCTGTGTCCTGCAGAATGTCTAGCAGTCTCCTCTGTGAAGCAGGAACCTGAAGAACCTTTTTGCCCCATTTTGGCAAATTCAGCGGTCATTTTCCTATGGGTCCTGCATGTCCAGTTTATAGAACATATTATCAGCAGTCCAGGGAAGAGCAGCCTCTTGCCCAAATGGCTATTTTTGCCAAGAAGATAAACTCCATATGTAGTGTCTTTGATGCCCATCCTCTTTTCTGAAGTAAATTGGTGCTGCCAGGAGCAGACATGTCTCATTGTCCAGAAAGTCTAAGTTTTTTGTTTGTTTGTTTGTTTGTTTTAAGATTTATGTATTTATTATGTATACAGTGTTCTGCCTGCATTTGTCCATGTGGGCCAGAAGAGGGCACCAGATCTCACTATAGATGATTGTGAGCCACCATGTGGTTGTTGGGAATTGAACTCAGGTCCTCTGGAAGAGTAGCCAATGCCCTTAACCTCTGAGCCATCTCTCCAGCCCAAGTCTAAGTTTTTAAAACATTTTAAATGCCATATTCTGTAAGTCTTTGAAGTGTTTGAAGATTACCTACTTAATTGAAATATATCTATGTATACCTAGAAAACTTAACTGACATGACTATAGGTTTGATTATCATAGATGACTAATTATTAATCTGTATTTCTTAATTATACACTACAATTTTAAATGAGCTGTACAAACATAATACCTTAAACAAGAGTAGAAATATACATAAAGTATAACAAAATTAACTTTAAATTTGTATCAACAAACTAAAATCCATAGCGTTGTAAAACATTTTAAACAAGTTGTTGCTCTTTAAAAGTAGATTCAATAATCTACCCTTTCATCCTATCATATCTATAATATCATCCCTTTTCTCCTTTAGAAAGAGATTGCGTTTATAATCAACCTGCTTTAAATAAAAATAAACATTTATAAACAATATTTTGGGAATTTGGGCATAGCTTCTCATACTACTTCCTGCTGTTTGGGGGCGCTACAATCTTATGGGGATCCCGAGAAAATTAAGAATTATAGTCAAGTCCTGACTGGAGTAGTTTGTGAAGCTGTATTCTCTGAGCCAGTTGCCTTGAAGCTGTTCTAGATGTTGGATCATCTGGAGACCTCCCAGGGGGTCTTGGCTGATCAAACCATATTAGCCTAGAAGCAATCCATAGGTGCTCTTCTTCTGTGGAAACAAAGGCAGAACCTCTTTTCCAAAGCACTGTATCCTTAGACACAAATTTTGAAGTCCAGATACCTTTAAAATATATATATTGGTTTAACTCAGCAGCCTTTACAATCAAATATCTTTCTGTAGTTAAAAATCCCAAAGACAATATAATCCAGATTCTCTGTATAATTTCCATCTTCACATGGCTTATTTTTATGTTAGTCTTATTGTCTCTTTAAATACTTTATTTTTAAAACTATTTCTTTATATAACTGTCTATCCTTTTCCTCTCTCTTCTAAGCCTACATAAATTTTTACATACTGTAAACAGTTTAGAGTTTTATTCCATCTGAATCTGTCTCATTGTGAATCTATAATCCTTCTGTGACCAGGAGAGATTTTAAACTGCTAAGCTGCATGGCTAGGACTAGCAGCCTTGGCTGTTGACTCTGCTCACCTCAGCTTTTCAATATGGTGGGGGTACCCAGGACAGTCATGCTTACCCCACTAACTCTGGGGTCCATGCTGCCATCAGAGAGAGTGCAGCTGGCCCATAAATCCTTTTTGTCTGTATGAGTAAAAGCTAAATCTGCCATGCAGTGTGCTGCACAGCTTGAAGACACCTCTGTGTACCACAGCAGGAACCATCCATGCTGTAGATCAAACCCATGTGCTATGAACCAGCCTTACTGTAGTTCAAGTCTATATGCCATGGCGTCTCTGTACCTTGGCATCTCTATATCTCACCCTGCATGAAACATGAAGTAGAAGCTGTTCTTAGCTCAATTTTAGAATTTCTTTTTACGTTCTTTCAAGTTTTAGGTGGAAAGTCAAGCCAACACATTGGGCAGCCAAATGTAGCTGGAAGGTTTCTTTGGTCTCGGCCAGCCCCAAGGTTCCACAGCCACTTATTAAATAATCATTCAGAGGCTTAATATTAATTACCAATTGCATGGCCTATGGCAGGCCCCTTGTTAGCTAGCTCTTATAACTTGACCCATTTCTATTAATCTATAAGTTGCCATGTGGCCGTGGCTTACTGGTAATTTCACATCTTGCTTCTCTTGGTGGTGCTGGCATCTTTCTCCCCTTTGCCTTTCTTCCTGTCTCTCTCTTCAATTTCCTGCCTAGCTATAACCTGACTTGCCATAGGCCAATGACTTTATTTATCAACCAATCAGAGCAACACATATTCACAGTGTATTAAAACACATCCCACAGCAGACATCTGAAGAAAAAGGACGAATCATCCAGAGAAAATGTTCCAAGAAAAGGAGTAAATTGGCCTATTGTTATATCATATTTCCAACAGGATAAAATTTCATAAATCTTCTCAAATGTTTGTTTCTGCTCTTCTCTACAGACACATAACACAAATGGTCTTTATGTAGTCCCAGTTCAATTAAAAATTAAAGCTAGCTTTAGAGTTGGAGCATGGCCCTCTCCTTCTCTAAACCCAAGCATGTTTGTTAAAAGGAAAATCTAAAATCTCTGTCTCATGTCAGAAGAGACACCTGATATGGGACAGAAGAAAAACCAAAATTAGGGGACTATTCTATTGCCACTTATCTCATAATCCTTTGATTTTATTTTGACTCTTCAAAACTTTTCTTGAGCTATAAATATTATACTCAAATTTATAAGATTAATATATACATATACACTTTAAACTTTTTGTTATGATATTAATGGTCATATAGAGTACTAATTCTAGAAAAAGTCTTCATCTAGCTTTCTGTACATGATTTTGGGTTTGAGTCTCTATCAGATAACTAGGAATTAAGTTTTTGCATTCTGGATGTATATAACAAATTATGGTCCTTTAACCTCTTTGAGATCTGCTGCATATGACATTTAAAATGTTTAAGTTTTCTGGAGTGAACCATGCCCATGCCTAACAGCAACCTTTGAAGTCTCCAAAAAGAGGATGGAGCTCCACAATAACAATTCCACCTGGACTATGGTAATGCCACTAAGCTTTGGACTACAAACTGCTCAAGACAATTTCAAGGTGGCTGGTGAGATGCTCCAGCCTCGCAGAATACTCTAGCTAGGACTTGAGACAAGCCCTGCACCTTCCCATTACACAGAGACTGGACAAATGATATAACTAGCTCTCCCAGGACTTGACAATTATCTTAATTTTTTTAAGGGTCTCCTAAAGATGCTGCTATCCCCAGATAACAGGAAGTAATTTTAAGAACACAATACCTATATTCCCAAGAGGTGGGGTGGACAGTTTTTGGTCATTTAGTGGGTTATGGATATTTGTCATCATTTAGGTGCATTAGTTACAAGTTGTGATTGATAATTGTCAGGAGATTAGATTCAGGAATCTCATTTTAAAAGGGGGGGATATAGAAATAGGATAAAAGAGTAGATACTGAATCAACTTTTTAAAAAGTAACTACTAGTTTTAAATATTGTACATTGGCTTGGATTTTTGTATATTGATACAAATTTGAGGTTGTTTTTGTTATACTGTATATATGTTACAGAAATGATAGGATAAAAAAGTAGATTGTTGCATTTACTTTTAAATAAAAAAGCAACTACTAGTTTAAATATTTTACATTGATATGGATTTTTGTATATTGATACAAGTTAAAGATTATTTTGGTTAGAACATTATATACATACATTTCTATGCTTGTTCAAGCTATTGTACCTATACAGCTCATCTAACAATGTAATGTAAATTTCTAGTCCTTGAAAGTTATTATTACCAAGTATTTAGGATAATAAAGAAATGCATGTCAGTAGTTAGTCACCTATTTCAATCAAACTTGTAGTCAAGTTAGGTGTGTTTTCAAGGTCAAACAGAGATATTTTAGATAGGCGATTGACAGAATATTTAAGATGTTTTAATAACATAAGATTCTTTTTTTTTATAATGACAGTGAGACATATCTGCTCCTGGCAGCACCAGTATACTTCAGAGAAGATAGATGATGGGCATCAAAGAAACTCCATATGGAGTTTACTTTCTTTGTAGCAAAAGTTAGCCACTGGGCAAGAAACTGTCCTTGACTCAACTGCTGAAAAGAAAGTGACTGCAGAACTTTGCCAAGACAAGGTGGGACAGTCCTTCAAAAATCCTGCTTCACAGAAAATTCTGTTAGATATTCTAGGGCTATAGGCTGAAGATGGATTCCTCCACATTGCAGAGGAACCTTGGGTGACTGTCCAGGCAGACAGCCGATTCTGTCATTTCTTATTTTTGGAAGTTGTTTGCTCAGAGTTGAAGATTAGATAGTTATAGTTTTCCTTGTTTACCAGACTCAGAAAAGAAACTCACTAAAGAGGTGTAAAGTGTATAAGGTTGAGAGACATAAAAAGATAGTTTTGGGTTGGTAATGCAAGTTAGGATAGAAGGTAAATTAGGTACAACACTTTGGACTCACCAAGATAGGATAGATAATGGAGTATTTTCTCTGAATTTGTCAAACACTAATGGACTAGACATTGTTAATGTAATTATTACCTGTATATATTTGTATATAGTTATTGTACTTATTGTATATAGTCTATGTTAGTTAAAACCTTCACTTTTTGTTTAGACAAAAGGGGGGAATGTTGCATGATATTTTGTTTGTGTTGTGACAAATAGAGCTTGCTTGGAGATCAGAGAGTGGAGCTAGACACTAGTTAACTGTAGCACAGATCCTAATTGGTCTTAATAATAAAAACCCACAGCCAGATATCAGGGTAAATGCTGAAAGATCAGTAAAGGAGCCAGCCACCAGAGAGATTTCTTGTCTCTACTGAATCCTCAGCCTGAAAGGGCCAAGCTCCTGTCTCCACCCCACCTTATCACTTCCTTTCTCTGCCCAACCATATCACTTTCTGTTTCCTCCTCCCAAGTGCTGGGATTAAAGGTGTGTGCCACCACTGTCTGGCCTCTGCTGCCTAGCTCCATACTTTAATCTTCAGGCAAGAATTATTTGTTAAAGTGCAAACAAAATATCACCACAGTTAGCCAGGCAGTGGTGTCTCACACCTTTAATCCCAGCACTCGGGAGGCTCCTGCCTTTAATCCCAGCACAATCAGGAGGTGGAGACAGGAATATAAGGTGGGTGGAGACAGGATTTCAGCCACATTTGGTTAGAGGATTTGTAGAGGTAAGAAGTCTCTAATGGCTGCTGCTCTGCTTCTCTGATCTTTTGAGCTTTCACACAGAAATCTGATTCCTGTTTTTTATTGATAAGACTAATTAGGACCACTCTTCAGAGTCTACATCCTACTACAGAGATATTTGCTCATCCATGTTCACTGTCACTCTATCCATAATAGATAGAAAATGAAATCAGTCTAGATATCCATCAACTAATGAATGGATTATGAAAATGTGTACTTATGCACAATGTATTTTTATTTGGTTTTAAATAAAAATGAGATTATCAAATGTGGGGACTTATTATGGCTTTGAGTAAATGCACTAGCTGTGTAAGCCTGATAACCTGAGTTTTTGGCCTGGAACCCACAAAAAGGTGGAAGGAGAGAACCTAGCCCCCAAATTGTCCCCTGATCTTCATATGCCTGCCATGGCACATGTGCCCACACATATAACAACAAAAATAATAACAGTTTTTTAAGAAATTATGAAACTTGCAGATGAATGGATGGAACTGGAAAAAATCAAGTGAAGTAAACTAGGCCTAGAAAGACCAACACCACATACATGGTTTCTCTGATACATAGATTCCAGTTTTGACTCTTTAGCTTTGTGTGCTTAACCTGGAGTGGTTGTGAAATGAGAAAACTAGGAAGGGGCCATTGTGGTGGGGATGCTGTGGGATGGGTAGTAGAACTTACATGCAATAAGAGTGGAGAAAGGGAATGCTGGAGTGGAAAGGTTTAAGCAGGGAGGGGAGTGGGGGGGGGAGGGGAAGGTGTGAAAAAGCTGTATGGAAACCCTGTAGCCCAATTAAAAACTCTGATTTAAGAAAAGAGAGGAGAGATATACCCTGCATGGCTGGTTCATGTTGATCACAGGAACTGTAGGTTGCTAAACAAAAGTCCTAGTTCCAGGTGTGGCACTTCTATAGTTGTTGATCAGGGAGACCCAAGAGACCTCCAAAACAATACAGGCTCTTACAGTCCTCATTGTTACAACAGAACTAGATAATGCCCAATTGCTGAAGATACCACATATCTTGGTTGTAAGGCAGTAGAGAAACCAAGTTGTAACTGAGCTGGAAATGTTCTCCTTGTTAGCTAGCTTTCACAGTGCTAGAAGATGCTATTCAGGCTGTAGGGGGAAAAAGGCATCAACATCTTCCCCCGCCATGAACTCCACATTACCAACCTGCCAGGTAAGAGGAGCCCACTTGTCCAATAGTAATATGACTGTTATGAGAATAACCAACACTCTCTACTTGGATCTGAGGTCCACTCTGCAGGAAGGAATTCATAGGGACAACCAACTACTCTGCTTAGATTTGGGGTCCACTCTACAGAAGGAAATTACCCCTATCTATGGGAAATCACCCAACTTAACAGGAAGGAAACTATGCCTGGTATTGCAAATCCACTCAAAACACATGACTGGGTAAGTCATAGGACTCAGGAAGGAACTTACTACTGTCACTTAGATAAATTGATACAGTATCAAACTGCTTCCAAATGTCTATTTTTGTATGCATAGAGAAATGCTACTCTCATCCTTAGAGAAGCTTCTTTTCTGCAGTGAATGGAGGCAAATGCACAAATTCATGGCTGCTCAAGCTGCTAAGAATAAACAGTGGTTGAGTGTTGAGCCCTAAACAAGCTTCTTAGACCTCCCCCTCTAAAGCTCAGAGAGTGGCATTACAGAAGGGGTGGGAAGACTGTAAGAGCTGGAATAGGTATGTGATCTCCAGCCCAGACTTTGACTTCAGAGCCGGTGATACTCAGAAGGAAGTACAGAGGAGAACTTACCTGATGGTGAGGTTAGCAACTGCAACAAGAGTGGAGTCCTGAGGTCAGGGGTTGGTTGCTATTTGATGTCCAGGACCAGTGGTTCTTCAGTAGCATCCTCACCGGACTAGATTTTTGACATGATTTTTGGGAGCTGCTCCTGGCTGTGTGGACACTGAAGCTTTGTGGACACTGAAGCATCTATCTATCTATCTATCTATCTATCTATCTATCTATCTATCTATCTATCTATCTATCTATCTGTGTTATTCTGGAAAGCTATTGAGTGATCTAACATCATTTCTATACTGTTTAACCAGCTAATGTTGACCTCTTTTGCTTATAACTAAGAACTCTGACAGATACTCTTGAACTTGCTCTCTCCTATTTTATCCTTAAGAAGAAACAATCAAACTGGGCGGTAGTGGTGCACACTTTTAATCCCAGTATTTGGGAGGCAGAGGCAGGTGGATCTCTGAGTTCAAGGCCAACCTGGTCTACAGAGTGAGTTCCAGAACAGTCAGGGCTGCACAGAGAAACCCTGTCTCAAAAAACCAAAAATAACAAACCAAACCAAACCAAACCAAAACATAAACAACAACAACGAAGGAGGAGGAGGAGGAGGAGGAGGAGGAGTCATAGCCCCGTCCCTCTTCCTGAAGCCTTCTCCGACTCCTCACTTCTCTATCTGTTCCTCATTTTCTAAGCCCTTTCAGTAACTTGTGCATATCTACAATACTGGTCTTATACTCATTATAGTTTCTAATCTCCCAGTCTGCTCCACACTGACAACTTGGAGGTTTTCCTTAAAAGGAAAGAACAGTTCTTTTTCGTCTCTGTTTGCTGGCATCACACATTTGCTGGAGAAGTAACTGAAGGGATCAAATGGATGGTATAGAATTCTGTGCCCTATAATGGTTATGTAAATATGCATCATTTCAAAGTTTTAAAAATCATTGACATTCTTGTCATAGTATCACACCCATGAGGGTTTACTAAATAAAATGGACCAAATTTTAGAGGAGTAGTTTCGTAAATTATCAACCACGAATTCTTCGGAAATTACCCCTATCCATAATATTAATGGATTCTTTCTCAACCTGATAATGGTCCCCCTTTTATGCACTACCAGAAAAACCTTTTCATTGTTACTCCAACAATTACTTTCATTTCTTTTGATGTGAAAATGTTGAAAGTGTGGCTTTGAAAACGCATTTAGATAACATTCCCTAGAGTACTTTAACTGTTTGAGAAGAATCATGTAAGGAACCTTATCTTAGTAGTGAGATGACAGATACAGTTTGTGGGGCTTTTAGTCTTCTGAGCTAGTGAACCCAAGGCAAGCATGTAATAGAGAACTGTAAAATCCATGCCCCAAGAAGACAGGGTCGGTGATCCCAGCCCCTGAAAGCTTTTCTGGGTGTCCCAGGATACTTTTTAGCTCCCTCAGTTTCAGGAATAGATGATGTTCAAGTGATTATTGAGAGAATGATCAAACAGGTCAAAAAGGCACTAGTTAGGTTCTGTCTGTGGAACTACGGCTGTCCTGAAAAACTCAAGTACTGATCTCAACACAGGCACATGTGCTGGGTTAAGAATCATGTAGTTTGCCGGGCGGTGGTGGCGCACACCTTTAATCCCAGCACTTGGGAGGCAGAGCCAGGTGGATCTCTGTGAGTTCAAGGCCAGCTGGGTCTACAGAGCGAGATCCAGGACAGGCACCAAAACTATACAGAGAAACGCTGTCTCGAAAAACCACAAAGAATCATGTAGTTAAGGTTCTCAGGGGAAAATAAGGTAGAACTAGGGGGCTTTGAGATATTGATGTTAGCACGATCAAAATGAAGCATACACGTTGGGACAAAAGGGCAGTCACCTTACACTAGTGCTGCACAAACTCAAGCCCTCAGCCTCGAGCAGTGCTACTACACTCATCCCTGGCACTTCCATCCTAGATCACCAATCTAGAGCTACAGTCATGATTCCAAGTCCTTCAGTCAAGCAGGGCAGCCAGTGATTTATTTCCCGAGATGCCCTTTGTTAAGAAGTGGGAGCCTGCAAATCACTGCACTACAGATCACACCTGGACCTACAGGCTACCTTCCCTCTGGGCGGGGTTGTTAGTTTTGCTGGTCTAGCCACCCCCAAACTCAACCTCGGGGCTACTTCCAGAGTAATTGCCCGTACTAGATTCTGTCATTCATTACTGAAAACTCCTCAGTTGTTACTCCCAGCTTGTCTATACAATAAAAACAGAAGCCTTTTGCCTAGAAACAAAGTTTTCCATAGTTTTCTGTATATATATATATGTGTGTGTGTGTGTGTGTGTGTATTTATATCTATATATTTAGACATATAGACATATATATGTCTAAATAAGTTCTATAGCTATAGATGGGAATTTATTGGAGTGATTTACAGGCTGCAGTCCAACAACAGCTCGTATGAATGGAAAGTCCAAGAATCTAGCAGCTGCTCAGTCCGTGAGGCTGGGTTTCTCAGCTGGTCTGCTGGGGTCTGGAAGAAGGAATGGATGTGCTGATGGAGGTGAGGGCGAGCAGGTGAATAACATCCCCTTCCTTCTTCCATTGTCCCTGTATAGGCTTCCAACAAAAGGTGTGGCTCAGATTAATTCAATCCAGCCTCAAAGTCTGGATTAAAGGCATGTTGTCTTCCTGCCTCGAGATCCAGATCACAAGTGTGCCCTCCACTTCTGGATTATAGTTCATTCCAGATATAGTCAAGTTGACAAGCAGGAATAGCCATCACAATGCATATCTCTCTAAATATTTTCAGACATGCCTACATTTTCCTACTTGAGTCCCTCTACCTAGACCCCTTGCCCTTTTATACCTGGTTAATGACTTCAAGTCCTGTAAGACTTGCTCACACATCACCTTCTTCGAAAAAATGTTCTGACTCAGTGGTGCAGGAATGTCTTTTTTTCTATGCCCAGAACATGCTACCAACCTTACCATGTAGTTAGGAGCCTCAAGAGCAGATACGGGTAGAACTAGGGACTAGGAAACACTGATAAAACCACACACACACACACACACACACACACACACACACACACACACACACGAAGCGCCAGGCGGTGGTGGTGGTGGTGGTGGTGGTGGTGGTGGTGGTGCACGCCTTTAATCCCAGCACTGGGGAGGCAGAGCCAGGAGGATCTCAGTGAGTTCAAGGCCAGCCTGGTCTACAGAGAGATCCAGGACAAGCACCAAAACTATATAGAGAAACCCTGTCTCGAAAAACAAAACAAACAAAAAAAACCAAATAAACAAACAAAACCAAAACACTACACACACATGTTGGTAAGGACCCATCTCTAAAAACAAACAAACAAAAATAAATTAGATTGTTAGAGAATATGCATGCATAAATTATTTGCCCAGGTATATTTAAACATGGAATAAAGTGTGAGTTAATTTTATTACTTTTATTTATTTAAATTTTGTTTTGTAAGATTGGGTCTTAGGTTGGGTGGTGGTGACACATGCCTTTAATTCAGCACTAGGGAGGCAGAGGCAGGCAGATCTTTGAGTTTGAGGCCAGCCTGGTCTACAGAGCTAGCTAGTTCCAGGATTGCTAGGGCTACACTGAGAAAACTTATCTCAAAAAAACAAAAATAAATTAAAATAAAGATTGGGTTTTATGTATTCCAGGCTGGTCTCAAATTACATGTGCCGAAGACGATCACCTGGAGCTTCCTGACCCTCCTGTCTCTGGCTCTGGAGTTCTGGGATTACAGGCATGTGTACCACGTCCTGCTTGTGTGGTGATAGAGATCAAATCCAGGGTCTTGTGTGTGCCGGGCAGGCACTCAACTAACTGAATGACATCCCCAGTCAAGGCTATTTTTCAATATAAAAATATGCATGGAAAATCTTAAATAGCAAACTTCAGAGATCTCTGGAAAGGAACAAGAGTTTGGGAGGTTAGGAAGGGAGGTAAGGAAAGGGGCTGTAGTTTGTTAATCTACAGTGGATTTAACTGAGCCCCATTCTCCATTAACGCTGAGTGTGGGTGAAGAAGGAGTCTTAATCATCTCAGCTGTGTCTTCCTCGTGGGTGTTTGCCAAAGATGGATCGCCTGCCTTCTGAAGATGCTTTGAGTCAGGTTTTATTATTTATTTATTGTTCTTCCTTCCCTGTGGTTTGCAAAATAGTTGTGGGTGGGTTGGGTAGTGAGCACTGTCATTTTTTCCTGTACTTTGAGGATCTTAACAATGGCAAAGGTTGCGGGGGGGGGGGGGGGGGGGGGGGCTGGAGGGGGGGTGTTATAGAGAGATGGCTCAGTGGTTAAGGGCACTAGCTGCTCTTCCAGAGGACCCTGGTTTGATTCCCAGTACCCATGTCAGGCTGCTCATAATCATCTGTAACTCCCGTCCCAGGTGATCTCAACACCCTCTTCTGGGTTCTGTGGGTATCAGGCACACACATGGTGTACAGACATATACAAGTAAACATGCACACACACACACACACACACAGAATAAATAAAATATAATTAAAAATTAAGCCAGGTGGTGGTGGCCCATGCCTTTAATCCCAGCACTTGGGAGGCAGAGGCAGGTGGATCTCTAAGTTTGAGGCCAGCCTGGTCTACAGGGAGAGAGAGTTCCAAGACAGCCAGGGCTACACAGAGAAACCTGTCTCAAAAACAAAACAAATAAAAAACAAACAAACAAACAAAAAATCCAAAATCCAAAGAAAACAAGATTTCTTTTTTTGAAACAGGGTTTCTCTGTGTAGCTTTGTGCCTTTCCTGGAACTCGCTTTGTAGACCAGGCTGGCCTCGAACTCACAGAGATCTACCTGCCTCTGACTCCTCAGTGCTGGGATTAAAGGTGTATGCCACCACCGCTCGGCTTTTTTTTTTTTTTTTTTTCTTGAGACACAGTTTCTCTGTGTAGTTTTGGTGCCTGTCCTGGATCTCGCACTGTAGACCAGGCTGATCTTGAACCCACTGAGATCTGCCTAGCTCTGCCTCCTAAGTGTCGGGATTAAAGGCATGCACCACCACCGCCCAGCCAAAACAATTTTTTTTTTTAAAAAAACAGCAAAGACCTGTTTTTAAATTCCAAATCTATCCCACCATCTATTTGTAGGGTATTATACTTTAAAAGTACTTGATATAAAAACTAAAATGGAAAAAGTTAAGAAATAGCTTTGTTCAGATAATGCATTGTAATAAAAAGCAAGTGTCCAACTCCACAATTCCACACACACAGACACCCACGGGCAATTACCAATGTCAATATCTTGAAAAGATATATAAACGTGTGTGAGGACACAGCCGTTTTTGGCCATATAAACACATTTTAACAATATTGTACATTATTTGGTGACCTGCCTATTTCCTATTGCCTGTCTATTGAGCATGTTTTTCCATTACGTATATGAAAAGATATTCTGGCCTTTACAGCATCTGTGTTGTGCTTTGTTAACTAACCATTCCGAACTGGGGTGCATTTGCGTGTCAACTCCCCTTGGTGCCCCCACTTCCCACAGCTACCACCGCAAGGTCAAAGGGTGCACATGTGTTGGATGATGTTTAACTCAGCTTCTTAAAATCAGATGATTCAAACTTATGAATGTCAAACTATGGCTCAAAGCTGGAAGAGGTGCCGTTATCCTCAGATGAGTCATAACAGGCCTTCATAGGATTAGCCACGCCAGAGGCCACACTGCCTCTCCACCACTCAGGAAAGGGGTGGCTGCAGCACAGACCTATTAAACAAAAAGAGCAGCGAACAACACGGCATTATTCCCTTGTCTGCAGGAGAGGAACGTGGGTTCTGAACTATGTGAGCCAACTGTGCTCCCTCAGACCGCCTTCCACACCCCGCTGCCCTCCCAGGACAATCTGGTCTCTGAGGAAAGCTCCCCCATGGACAGAAAGTCATGAGGAGGAAACGTGAGCGTATGGACCGCCTCATATTTATTCCTGCTATAAAGCCGAGGATTGGCATTCTAGTAAATATTTGGTGAGTGTGGTCAGCGTGAGTCAGGTGGCTAAAGCCTGTCCAGGTGTCCATGAGAAGGAGACTGAGAACACTGAGCCTGCTTCCCAGGCTGAAGAGTGTGGAGCCAGCACAAAAGCATCCCACAGATACTAACCCAATGATGATGCTTCACTTTATTTTTTTAAAGTGAATTTGGTTTTTATTTTTAAATTATGCTTATTTAGCGTTCGATTTTAAAAGACAGGGTCTCATTAGGCAGCCTTGGCTGGCATGGAACTTGCTATGTAGACCAGGCTGGCCTCAAAATCAGAGAGATCTGCCTGCTTCTGCCTCCAGAGTGCTAGGAGTAAAGGAGTGCACCACCACTCTGGGTTAAAATGGTGATGTTTTAGAAGGCAAAGGTGCTTACTATCACTGTCTGCTGCTTTGCATTCAACACAGTGGCTGCACCTCAAGCAGTGGCTGTCCCAATGGCCATTGTAACTCGCAGCTAACCAGCAGCAGTTGGCCGCAGAGGCCTGCAATCAGGCAGGAATTCTGTCCCTCAGGCACCGGCTCTATCACAGCTACTAAAAGAAACTTTTACCTAAATCTCTATCCTTCTACAGAACTCAAGATCCAAAGGGTGAGGTGAAATCCTGCTCGCTCACAAAGGCTGAATAGCAACAAGCTAACTTTCTGTGTTGCTCTCGAAAAGGGGGCTGTCCTTCTGCTCCGCCCTTCTGCTCAGTAGTTCCTCCCCACCACTTCCTGTCAGATAGTTGCTGACTTAGCCTCCTGACCCCAAGTTAACTTTATTTAATCAAACAAATGTAACTCATCTTTGCATCGTTAACAAAAGCAGCAGAAACAAATGTAACACACTGTTATACAGTTAAAATAATATCGCACAACAACGGTCTCATCATGCACTGTACTGGAGGTCTCAGCTAGCTAAGAAAAATGTTTGTATGATGGCTGGAGAGGGAAAATACAGGGGCTGGAGGTGTCGCTCAGTGGCAGGCTGCCTGTCTAGCATGTCCAAGCCCCTGAGTTTGATCTCTGGTACAGCAACCACAACCACAATCACCATCACAACAATGTTAGATAATAAGAATAGTCAAATAGAAAACCACCAACTCTATAGACAAGTTACTAGGGCTCATCAAATTTTCTCGATGAAAGAGTAATATATAGGCTTTACATTACATAGGCAACATTGAGAAAGTATAATATGCATATTGTTAATAGTAGCAATATTTTTTTTAATTGGGACTGAATTTTATTGGATAAAGTGCCAGCCACAGAAGCTTGTGGACCTGAATTCAGCTCCCTAGTACTCATGTAAGAAGCTGGATATTGCTGTGTGTGCCTGCAGCCCCAAGGCTGGGAAGGCAGACAGGAGGGTCATGGGGCTTGCTGGCCAGCCAGTTCCTGCAAGCTCCAGGTTCAGTGAGAGATCCTGACTCAAAACCAAACAAACAAAGGCCAGGGATGGGGAGACAAAGGCAAAGGCATTTGCAGGCAATCCTCATAACCTGAGTTCAAGCCCTGGTACCCACATGGTGGAGAGAGAGAGAGAGAGAACCAACTCCCACAAGTTATCCTATTGTTTCCATGTGTGTGTCATGGTATGTGCAGGCACACAAACATGTGCACACACTTAAATAAATCTAAAATAAAAATAAGGTAGAGTACAATAGAGGAAGACACTTGCTGTTAACTTTTGGTCTTCACGTGTACTATCGTGCGTGCTTACACACACAAATGCACACATGCATGTATGCACATCCTCACAAAATTCATTAGATGTGGGTTTTTTGTTTTGTTTTGTTTTGGTATGAGCACTTTGCCTGCATATATGTCTTCGCAGCACATGCATGATGTCTGGTGCCAGTGGAGGCCAGAAGAGGGTATTAATGGATCCCCTGGAACTGGAGTTGCAGATGGTTGTGAGCTGCCATGTGGGGGCTGGAGACTGAACCTGGGTCCTCTGCAAAATCAGCCAGTGTTCTAAACTGCTGAGCCGTTTCTCTAGCCCAGGATCTATCTATCAATCTGTAGCATGAATCTTAAAGAGTCTTTTTAATAAAAACAAACCTGAAGCCAGGTATTGGGGTGAACGCTGGAAGATCAGAGAGACAGAACAGGCCACAGCCACCTCACCTTGCCAATTCCTCAGCTGATCCTGTTTCCTCAGACTGGATGCCTCTCAGCTGAACTGTGCTGCTCAAAAGCCTAAAAGCTTAACCAGACTATAGCTCCTTGTCCTCACACCTTAAATACCTTTTTTGCCTCCTGCCATTACTTCCTGGGATTAAAGGCATGAGTCACCATGCTTGGCTGTTTCCAGTGTGGCCTTGAACTCACAGAGATACAGACAGATCTCTGCCTCTGGAATGCTAGGATTAAAGGCGTGTGCTACCACTGCCTAACCTCTATGTTTAATATTGTGGCTGTTCTGTTCTGTGACCCCAGATAAGTTTATTAGAGTGCACAATATTTCAGGGAACACAATACCACCACAGTCTCTCTCTCTCTCTCTCTCTCCCTCTCTCTCTCTCTCTCTCTCTCTCTCTCTCTCTCTCTCTCTCTGTCTCTCTCTGTCTCTCTGTCTCTCTCTGTCTCTCTGTCTCTCTCTGTCTCTCTGTCTCTCTCTCTCTCTCTCTCTCTCTCTCTCTCTCCCTCTCTCTATCTTACAAGTATGAGCCACCAAGCCGGGCGGTGGTGGCGCATGCCTTTAGTCCCAGCACTCGGGAGGCAGAGCCAGGCGGATCTCTGTGAGTTCGAGGCCAGCCTGGTCTACAGAGCGAGATCCAGGAAAGGCGCAAAGCTACACAGAGAAACCTTGTCTCAAAAAACCAAAAAAAAAAAAAAAAAAAACCAAGTATGAGCCACCATGACCAGCAATTAGGAATAAATGAACAAGAAATAGACCAGGGACTATAGAGTAAAAATCATAAATCTTTCCTGCACTCCATTTAGACAAACATAAATAGCTTCACTATGTCCACAGAAAGGAAAATTTGATATGGTAAATGTTTCAATTTCCCATGAAGAACTCTACAAACTGAATGAGTTTTCAGTAGCAACCTAAGCATGTCAAAGAGTGTCTCTCTTGCATCCCTACATCTCCCTTTTGAGGGCCCTCTTTAAGAGGTGCTATGCTTTCCTCGTGCCCACTACCTATGAGAGAGTTTCCTCTGTGTGCCACATCGCCTCTTTGTCCCTTCAGCTGAGGTGAGGTGATATCTTCCATTTGTTGCTAATCTCTAAGATGTCTTTGACTCCCACTTGGCCTCTCGGTGCTCTTGATCTTGTGGAAACTGGTACACTGTGTTGAAGTTCCCTGCGCATGTCTGGTAAATCTCGGTGGATACATGCTTGTTTTTAGATCCCCCCATTTTCTCTTCTGTGGAAAACTGAAGCCCAGCGGTGCTATGAGTGGTACTGGGGCCTCAGAAAAGTGGAGCAGCCTGTTGCCGCAGAACCTCTGAATGAAGAATTTGTTTTTCACAAATGGTGAAAACTGACATTATCGACGGCCACCAACCCAGCCAAGCAGACCCACGGGGACCCCACTCTTAAATGGTATTTCTTGTTTGGGGAGACCCTGGTTCTTCTTTGGGAAGACAGAGCAGTGGGGAACCAAAATACAGACTGAAGTTTTTAAAACACAATGTCTTTTGTTATCGTCTAAAATGTGTTTTAAAAACCACCATGTGGTTATAAATGAAAACACATCTACCATTGTCCTGGCATGCTTTCCATTGCCGTGACTGAACATTCTGACCAAGAGTGGCTTGGGGAAGAGAGGATTTATCTTACAGGTTACAGTCCACCACTGATGGAAGCCAGTTCAGGGACTAAAGGCAGGAACCTGGAGACAGGAACTGAAGACAGGCCATGGAGGGGTGCTGCTTGCTGGCTTGTTCCTCAGGGCCTGCTCAGTTTGCCTTCTTATACAGCCCAGGACCACCTGCCCAGAGGTGGCACTGGCCACAGTAGGCTGCGTCCTCCCACATCAATCGTTAATTGAGAAAAACGACCCCCACAGATGTGCCCACAGGCCAGTCGGATAGAGACATTTTCTTAAATGTGGTCCCCTCTCCCCCAATGACCCTAGCTTGTGTCAAGCTGACAAGAAACTAGCCAGCACAGTCACAAACAATTTAAAAAATACAGAAAAGACTTATAATTAAATTTGAAATAATAGTAGGAAAAAATCTTAAGTGGGGGCAGGAGAGATGGCTCAATGGTTAAGAGGACCTGTTGCTCTTCTAAAGAACCCGGGGTTCAATTTTCAGCACATGGCAGTTCACAACCATCTGTAACTCCAGTTCCAGGGGGTCCAATGTGCCTCGTGACCTTTTGTAAAACGGTGTACGAGAGGCGAGGCCTTGGTGAGTTTGAGCCAAGGTACCCGGTGGATATGGGAGACACGCCATGCAGATGTGGTGGGCGGCAGTGTGGCATGGTGGAAAGTTACTCTCACCATGCAGATGTGGCATCCACGTGGAAAGTTTTATTATTAAAGGGGAGGGGAGAGAGAATAGAGAGAAGGGGAGAGGGGGGAGAGAGGGAAAGAAAGGGAAAGAGGGAGAGAGAGAAAGAGATGGAAAGAGGGAAAGCAGAGGTGTGCACTACCTCACAGTGAGAGAAGGAGGAAGGAAGGAGGAAGAAGGGGGGCATTTTTCTTAAAGGGGACTTCACGTAACATGGCCTGGTCAGGATGCTGGGCAGGTCCCCAAGGGGCGGTTCTGAATGCTGACATGACCTCTGTGGGCACCAGGAACACATGTGCACAGACATATGTGCAGGTAAAACACATTAAAAAGTAAATGT